>NC_090176.1:16967292-17007292 GCF_024679245.1 Pseudorasbora parva | reverse complement strand
GTGACACAGATCGATGAACTGAACCGCAACATCTCAGCTCTGACTGTGGAGGCACAGAAAAGAGTGGACACCATCGGGGGACAGACTGGTGAACTTCTACGGATTATGACCGGTCTGGGTATGAAATTAGATGAAATGTTCAAGTCACTCCATAAACCGGACGCTCACCAGGAACGCTGAGGAACAGTGACTGATTGGTTGGTTATGATCCGGACAAATTACCGAAGATCAACAAAAATTGATTTAAATGTTGCTTTACTTCACCCTTCATCCCCAAACTTCTCCCTTTTTCTCTCGGTTAGGAGGTCAGCTTGACAGCTGGGTCTGCTATCGTTCCCTGTGCACTGCCTTATCTCCTTCAAGGACAAGCCACAGAACTGAACTGTAAACATCTTAAGTTATGTCTAACATTCTCAAAACACAAACTCAGACTCTTACTCGCATCATACACTCCCACCCTGATCCCACCCCGCCTCCATCCGTCTGCCTCCTCCTTTATTCTCTTACTCCCTTACCAAACAAAAAATTCTATCACGTGACCACGTGTGCTGTGTTATGTTATGTTGTGTTTTTCTTGTATGTATGTATGCTATGTTTTGCAAAATCTGCATAAATCTTTTTTTTCACTGGAGAGCATGTGGCAGTGCTGGTAAATAGCTGCAGCCCGGAGGCTTGCTCCAAAAGACAAATTTCATTGCAGTGTACTTGTACATTTTTAATGACAATAAATCAATCTATCTAATCTATCTAACCAGACGATTACATTACTTCATTAAAAAAAAAGTCCACCGCCCAAGACTATTGTTATTACAGTTTTTCACAGTGGTTTTGGTGTTTTGGACAATTTTGTACTAATTGTTTTGAGAACTGCATTAACTGTATTGCAAATGTAAATAGTGATGTGAGATATGCACCAAAGCGACTGAGAAAAACTGTAACACGAGATGCGTCTGAAAGGAGAAGGGGGAGGTGTTGCTGTAATTTATAATAATATCTTCACTATTACTCAGAAGTCTTGTTTCAAATATAATTATTTTGAAGTTTTGGTGCTTTACGTAATGTTATGTAGTGTAAATGATAAATCCCATCTGACATTTGTGGTGGCTACAGGCCTACAGGGCAAAATAAAGACTTTATCAAAGATTTTGTTGATTTTCTATCAGAGTTTGGACTGGCTGTAGATAAAGTCTAAATTTTGGTGATTTTAATATCTATGTAGATAATGAAAAAGACACATTGGGATTGGCATTTAGAAAGATAATAAACTCTGTTGGAGTTAGGCTAAACGTGTCAGGACCAACTCATTGCCGTAATACTTTAGACCTATTATTGTCAAATGGAATAAATGTTGATGCTGTTGAAATTCTGCAGCAGAGCGATGACTTCTCAGATCGTTATCTAGTATCTTGTATACTTAATTTAGCCAAGGCTGCAAAGCCATCCCCTCGTTACAGATATGGTAGGACTATCACCACTACCACTAAAGATAGCTTTGTAAATGATCTTCCCCATCAGTTCCCTCTCCTCAGCATCCCAGATTGACTCTCTTTTTCCAGCACTTTAGACACAGTTTCTCCTCTGTGCTTAAAGAAGATTAAAGAAAATAGTCCAATGGCGGAGCATACTCAGCCCCAAAACAGCAGCCACAAAAATGGAGCACACTTGGAAGAAAACAAAACTAAAGATTTTTCCCATTTTGTGGGAAGAGAGCATAATTGCATACAGAAAGGCTGTAAAAACTGCTGGATTTGCTTATTTCTCGACTCTTAGAAGAAAGCAAACACAGCCCTAGGTATTTATTTGATAAAGTGGCTAAATTAACAAGAAACAAAGCTTAAACTTTTGATGTTTGCAAACATAGCAGTAATGAATTTATTAACTATACATGCAAGATTAATAATATTAGGGAGAAAATGATAACCATCTACTACAGTATCGTATCAGTGCATTGGTAGTATCACTGAGAACAAAAATCCATTAATTTATTAGAGTGAAAGAATGGGATAAACTCGTTAAATCATCTAAATCAACAATATGTATGATCGACCCTATACCGACTAAGCTACTAAAAGAGATTCTTCCAGAGGTCATCTTCTTAATATCATTAATTCATCTTTGTAATAAGGATATGTACCGGAAACTTTTAAGGTGGCTATTATTAAATGGAGTGTCTATTCACACCAATTGCAAATAGCGTGCATTGTTGGCAAGTGCTTTTTGCACTAGCTCTGCCTAACAATCCCTAGCTATTCCAAACAAAAAACAAAAAAACAAAAAACCTTTTTCCTTCAGCATTCACGGTAAAATAATTTTCCTGAGATGTACTTTTCCGGAGATGTAATTGTGTCTTTGCCACAATTTACAATCGCGATTCTGTCTTCTAATAATTCTAATCGATTTACAAACTTATAATCTATGTTCTAAAGGTATGTGTCACGGCTGTAATGAGAGACAGAGAGGATCCAATAGCGAATCAAAAAACAAGTTTATTGTTCCACAGGACGGCAAGCGTCAACAATAAACCAAGCTCAGATAACAGGCAAAAGGAATAAAGAGACAGGCTCCAGGGCACAGGCAGGCGAACTGCGGCGAAGGTCAGGTGCAGGCGGTCAGGCAGACGATACGGCAGAGCAGGGAAGCAGCGGACAACCAGAGGCCGAATCCTGGACCAGGAACAGAGATAATCCCCCAGGGGAAACAGAAGCCGAAGCCAGCCACACCAGAAACGCCTGTAACAATCTGACAATGGGTGCCAGTGAGAGAGCAGTTTATATAGTGAGACTGATGAGTGCAGCAGGTGAAAGTGATGAGTCCCATAATCAGTGGCCACGCCTCCCACACAACCTCACAAGACACAAAGAAGGAGACAATGAATTCATAAACCGTGACAGTACCCCTCCCCCTAGGAGCGCCTCCTGGAGCTCCCAGGAGGACCTACCTGTCGATTGTAATCATCGATAAGGGAGTGATCCAGTATGTCCCTAGCAGGAACCCAACTTCTCTCCTCCGGACCGTAACCTTCCCAGTCCACCAAGTACTGGAATCCGCATCCCCTCCGTCTAGCGTCCAGAATACGATTGACCGTATAAGTTGGTTCCCCATCTACGAGTCGCGGCGGGGGGGGGAACCGGGGTAGGCGGATTAATAAGAGCATGAAAAACAGGCTTTAATTTGGAAACATGAAACACGGGGTGAATTCTCCCGTACGCGGGAGGTAGTTTGAGGCGGACTGTCACCGGGCTAAGAATCTTGGTGACAGTAAACGGGCCAATGAATTTAGGAGCTAGCTTATTACTCACGGAGCGGAGAGGAATGTTCTTAGAAGAAAGCCACACTTTTTGACCCACGACGTAGACGGGAGGCTTAGACCGGTGGCGATCGGCTTGGGCCTTGGTGCGTCTACCCACCCGGAGCAGAGTCTCGCGGGCTCTACTCCAAGTGTCTCGACACCTCTGGACGAAGGCGTGCGCGGAGGGGACCGCGACCTCGGATTCCAGACTGGGAAAGATAGGTGGCTGGTACCCTAAACTACATTCAAAAGGCGAAAGGCCCGTACCTGACACTGGTAATGAATTATGTGCGTACAAACTAACCGTCACAAACTAACCGTCGCCCCTAATAATTTACAAAATTCTCGCCAAAATTTGGACACGAACTGGGGTCCACTGTCGGAAACCACGTCCATCGGAAGGCCATGTAAACGAAAGACGTGATCGACGACAGCTACCGCTGTCTCCTTGGCTGAAGGTAATTTGGGCAAGGGAACAAAATGTACCATCTTCGAGAATCGGTCCACGACGGTTAAAACAACCGACTTGCCCTGGGAGGGCGGGAGGGCGGTGATAAAATCTAGAGCGATATGGGACCAGGGTCTCGAAGGGACAGACAGCGGTTGAAGGAGCCCATCGGGAGGGCGGTTAGATGTCTTCCCCATGGCACAGACTGAACAGGCCAAAACAAAATCTCGGATGTCACGAGCCATACCGGGCCACCAGAATCGTTGCTTAACCAAAAATTTGGTTCTATTAACTCCTGTCTGACAAGCGACATTGGAGCAGTGTCCCCATCGAACAACGTCGGACCAAACTCCCACCGGAACGAATAATCGGTTCGGTGGTCCACCGTACCCCTTCTAAGGCCGTCCTGACCTTCGATTCGACCTCCCATACGAGTGTGGAGACTCTAAGTCTCTCAGGTAAAATGCACTCGGGAGTAGACGGGCGTTTGGAGCGGTCAAAAACGCACGACAAAGCATCGGGTTTGATGTTTTTGGAACCCGGGCGGTACGAAAGAGAAAAGTCAAAACGTCCGAAAAAAAGGGACCACCGAGCCTGCCTGGAGTTGAGTCTCTTAGCAGATCTGATGTATTCCAGATTCTTATGGTCGGTCCAAACGATAAAAGGAACCCCCGACCCCCCGACCCCTCTAGCCAATGACGCCACTCCTCCAATGCCAGTTTGACTGCCAACAGCTCTCTATTACCAATGTCATAATTGCGTTCGGCTGGCGACAAGCGATGAGAAAAAAACGCGCAAGGGTGCATCTTATCATCCGAGGAAGAGCGCTGGGATAGAACCGCTCCTACCCCCACCTCTGACACGTCAACCTCCACCACAAACTGGCGTGATGGATCAGGGGTCACTAAAATGGGAGCCGAAACAAAGCGGCTCTTCAGGTTGGTAAATGCAGTCTCGGCTGCAACCGACCACCTGAACGCCGTTCGGGTGGAGGTCAAGGCAGTCAGAGGGGCGGCTAGCTGGCTGAAGTTGCGAATAAAACGCCGATAAAAATTGGCGAACCCCAGAAACCTCTGTAGGGCCTTACGGGAATCTGGACTTGGCCAATCTATCACAGCCCTAACCTTATCGGGATCCATGCGCATTCCCTCGGACGAGATGATGTAACCTAAAAATGGTACAGACTGTGCATGAAACGCGCATTTCTCCGCCTTGACAAAAAGCCCATTCTCTAGCAACCTCTGTAACACTAGTCTGACGTGCTGGACATGTTCCTGGAGAGAAGAAGAAAAAATCAGTATGTCATCCAGGTAAACATAAAGAAACTGATCTACCATGTCTCCCAGCACGTCATTGACCAGTGTCTGGAAGACTGCGGGAGAGTTGGACAGCCCGAAGGGCATGACCAAATATTCAAAGTGCCCCCTGGGGGTGTTAAATGCAGTCTTCCATTCATCCCCCTTCCTGATGCGCACCAAATGATAGGCATTGCGTAAATCCAATTTCGTGAATATGGATGCTCCCTGTAACCTCTCGAAAGCTGAAGACATCAACGGCAAAGGATAGGTATTCTTTACCGTGATGTTATTCAGCCCCCGGTAGTCAATGCAAGGTCGCAGAGAACCATCCTTTTTACCCACGAAAAAGAACCCCGCCCCCGCTGGAGAAGAGGAAGGACGGATGAACTTGGAAGCTAGAGAATCAGAAATGTATTTCTCCATGGCCTCCCTTTCAGGAGTAGAAAGTGAATATAACTTGCCCTTAGGCGGAGACTTGCCTGGAAGTAGATCTATAGCACAGTCATAGGGACGATGAGGAGGAAGAGAAGCAGCCCGGGACTTACTGAACACCTCCTTCAGGTCGAGGTACTCCTTAGGCACGTTAGATAAATCCACCGTCTCCTCCTGCAACACAGAACTAGACATACACGAACGAGCAGACACAAGACAAGAGGCATAACACTGATTACTCCAGGATGTGATAGTATTATGTCCCCAGTCAACCCTGGGATTGTGTTTCTGCAACCAGGGATGACCGAGGACAACAGGTGCATGAGGAGTGTCAGTGAGGAGGAATGTGATAGTCTCTGTGTGGTTCCCAGAAATGGTGAGTGTAATGTTTTCAGTGATGTGGGTGATGGTGGGTAAAGTCTGGCCATTGAGGGCGTGAACAGAAATGGTACTGGAAAGGGGGGTGACGGGAATCCTGAGTCGTTGTGCCAGAGTCTGATCGATAAAATTACCCTCTGCTCCCGAATCCACGAGGGCTTGGCAGATGTGAAAACTGGCTGCCCACTGCAATCTTCCCGGAAGGAGAGTCGCGGACGAGGCTTTCTCCAACGCAGCTCCACCCGACAGTAACCTCCTTACTACTGCCGGGCTCGATCTTTTACTGGACACTGGTTGAGGAAATGCCCCGCCGCACCACAGTAGAGACAGAGACCCCCCGCTCTGCGACGCTCTCTCTCCTCCCGGGAAAGCCGAGCTCTAGCCACCTGCATGGGCTCGGGATCGTTGGTGGGGCTGACCGTGTAGGCGCCACTGGGCTAACGAAACTCAGATGTCCTCCGCATATGAGAGCGGGATTCCAGGCGTGAGTCAACTCGAAGTGCTAACGTCATCAGTCCATCGAGATCCGTAGGTAAATCCAAGGCGTACACCTCTCGCTGTACACGGTCAGCCAGCCCATGCAGGAAACGGTCCCACTGCGCTTCCTTGTTCCAACCACACTCAGCGGCCAGGGTACGAAAGTCGATGATGTAATCAGAAACGGGTCTGCTGCCTTGTTGCAGATCGGAAAGCTTGCGGGCCGCCTCGCGTCCCACGGCGGCTCGGTCAAAGACCCGTTTCATCTCCTCCGTGAGTGCGAGGAACGAGGAACAACACGGATGGCGATTCTCCCAAACCGCCGTTCCCCAGCGTGCCGCACGGCCCGTGAGCAGGTTGATTACCAACGCCACCTTGGAAGTCTCTGAAGCGAACGTGGTGGATTGCAGAGAAAAGAACAATGAACATCTTGTTAGGAATGATCTACAAAGATCGGGCTCACCAGCGTAGCGTTCGGGCGTCGGAATCCGGGGCTCGTGCGCGTTGATGTTAGCTGGTGGCTGGGGAAACGGCGGCGGTGGTGGGGGCGCAGTGGGAATCCGTAGCTGTTGAAGTTGGTTGGAGAGCTCGGACACCTGCTCCGCCATCGCCTGTAATGCCTGGGTGGTAGCAGTCGCCTGTTGCTCCTGGCGATCCACCCGCAGCCGGGGCGGCGGGTAGGCCTGGGCTGGCCTGCTGGCGGTGCGGCGATCCGGATCATTTTGTGGACCGATGTCCGGTGATGGACATCGGAACAATGATCCGGATCCCGAACGTCCAGCGGACCACCCCCGATCAGGCAGGAGAGTACCAAATTCCTGTGAGTATCAAGGGGGGTACATATCAGGCCTTGGTGGATTCAGGATGTAACCAAACCTCGATCCATCAAAGCCTGATGCAGCCTGGGGCATTGGATACAAGCCGCATGGTTAAGGTGCGGTGTGTGCACGGGGATGTGGTGGAATATCCGGTTGTCCCGGTCACGATACAGTTTCGGGGGAAAAAGCATAGTATAGAGGTGGCGGTTAGTCCACACCTACGGCATCCGCTAATTCTGGGGACAAATTGGCCCGCCTTTTCGGCTTTATTGGGGTCGTTATGCGCGGATGCCGCTTGGGAGAAGAAGGCGAGGAGGGGGGCGGCGCAAGTGCAGCTTGGGGAGACTGAGACGGGACCCTTGGGGACAGCTTCAGCGGAACCGAGCGGGATCGAGAGACTGATTCTCTCGGACCGCGATGACTTTCCGCTGGAGCAGTCACAAGATGAGACCCTCAAAAATGCCTTCCAACAGGTCCGATCGATTGACGGTCAGTCTCTCCAACCTGCCTTGCCTGTCTCGTATCCATATTTTGCCATAATCAAGGATCGGTTGTATCGAGTGACCCAAGACACTCAGACAAAGGTAGATACAACCCAGCTGTTAGTACCAAAGAGCCGCCGGGAAATGCTTTTCCAGGCGGCTCACTCTAACCCAATGGCGGGCCACCTGGGACAGGCGGCAACGCTGAATCGTTTAATGACCCGATTTTTTTGGCCAGGCATTCATGACAATGTGCGCAGGTGGTGCGCGTCTTGTCCAGAATGTCAGTTGGTGAATCCACTGGCCGCCCCAAAAGCGCCATTGCGCCCCCTTCCATTAATGCAGGTCCCCTTCGAGAGAATTGCGATGGACCTCATCGGGCCATTATAGCGATCCGCACGCGGACATCGTTTTGCGCTAGTTATCGTGGACTACGCAACACGATATCCGGAAGCAGTGGATCTCCGCAACATCTCGGCGAAGAGTGTTGCGGACGCACTGTTTCGTTTAATCTCCCGGGTGGGGATTCTGAAGGAAATCCTCACTGATCAAGGCACGGCGTTTATGTCACGCACGTTAAGCGAATTGTACGGATTATTGGGCATTAAATCCATTCGAACCAGCGTCTATCACCCACAAACAGACGGCTTGGTCGAACGATTTAATCGCACTCTTAAATCCATGATCCGTAAATTCGTACAGGAAGACGCCAAAAATTGGGATCGGTGGTTAGAACCCCTCTTATTTGCTGTGCGAGAGGTCCCGCAAGCCTCCACGGGGTTTTCCCCCTTCGAGCTTCTCTACGGTCGGCAGCCACGGGGGGTGCTGGACGTCCTACGAGAAACTTGGGAGGAGGGACCTTCTTTGGCCAAAAACGAAATTCAGTACGTCATGGACTTGCGAACAAAACTCCACACCTTGGGGCGGCTATCTAGGGAGAATTTGTTGCAAGCCCAGGACCGCCAGAGCCGGTCATATAACAGGGGTACAAAACTACGCAAATTCACACCGGGAGAGAAAGTGCTCGTTCTACTCCCGACGTCGAGCTCAAAATTAATGTCAAAGTGGCAGGGGCCGTTTGAGGTCGCACGACAGATAGGAGAGCTCGATTATGAAGTGATACGATCCGATAGGAACGGGGCACGTCAAATATACCACCTCAACCTGCTAAAAAAATGGAATGAGGTGGAATCAGTGTTGTTGGCAACGGTGATCGGGGGAGAGGATGATCTCGGGCCAGAGGCGAGCATTAAAGCGCAATCAGTCGCGCTGGCCCCTGGGGGAGATCACCTCTCACCGTTACAACTCACTGATTTATCGAAATTGCAGGCGGAGTTCGCTGACGTGTTCTCGCCCCTACCGGGACGTACCGACTTGATTCAGCACCATATCGAGACCAAGCCGGGCGTGGTAGTTCGCAGCCGGCCGTATCGCTTGCCTGAACACAAGAAAAAAGTAGTTCAGGAAGAATTAGGCGCAATGCTCGACATGGGAGTAATCGAGGAGTCCAACAGTGACTGGGCGAGCCCGATAGTTTTGGTCCCCAAAACAGACGGCTCGGTCAGGTTCTGTGTGGACTAACGCAAGGTGAACGCTGTGTCGAAATTCGATGCGTATCCAATGCCGCGGGTTGACGAGTTGCTTGATCGGTTAGGCACGGCTCGATTTTATTCGACACTGGACTTAACAAAGGGCTTTTGGCAGATCCCCTTGTCTCCATTGTCCAAAGAAAAGACAGCTTTTACCACGCCGTTTGGATTACACCAATTTGTCACGCTTCCTTTCGGCTTGTTCGGGGCGCCCGCAACCTTCCAGCGACTCATGGATAGGATTTTGCGTCCCCATGCTGCATATGCTGCTGCGTACCTGGATGACATAGTGATTTATAGTCACGATTGGCACCGGCATATGCAGCATGTGAGGGCGGTCCTGAGGTCGCTGAGGGAAGCGGGGCTCACGGCCAATCCAAAGAAGTGTGCGATTGGGCGGGTGGAAGTAAGGTATCTGGGCTTCCACTTGGGTCATGGTCAGGTGCGTCCCCAAATTGATAAGACTGCCGCAATTGCAACCTGTCCGAGGCCCAAGACCAAAAAGGAGGTAAGACTGGGGCTGGCGGGATATTATAGACGGTTTATACCAAATTATTCGGACCTCACCAGCCCTTTGACTGATCTTACTAGAAAGGGGCTACCAGATACGGTCCAGTGGACGGAGCCGTGTCAACAGGCTTTTACCCAAGTGAAGGCTGCTCTATGTGGCGGGCCGCTTTTACACTCCCCTGACTTTTCTCTCCCTTTCTTGTTGCAGACTGACGCGTCGGACAGGGGGCTGGGCGCAGTCCTGGACCAGGAGGTGGAGGGGGGAGAGCGGCCGGTGCTGTACATTAGCCGTAAGCTCTCCAAGAGGGAAGCTAAGTACAGCACCATAGAGAAGGAGTGTTTGGCCATCAGATGGGCCGTTCTCACTCTCCGCTATTACCTCCTGGGGCGGGAGTTCACTCTCTGTTCGGACCACGCTCCTCTCCAATGGCTCCACCGCATGAAGGATACCAACGCGCGGATCACCCGTTGGTATCTAGCTCTTCAGCCGTTTAAGTTCAAGGTGGTCCACAGGCCGGGTGCTCAGATGGCTGTGGCCGATTTCCTCTCCAGAAATGGGGGGGGGGGCTGCAGGCCGGACGGCTCCCCGGCCTGAGTCGGGCGGTGGGGGTATGTGGCAAGGGGGGCGTGGTTCAGCGAGGTCTGCAGCGGGAGAGAGAGCCGCGGGACGAGCGGTAAGTGAGTGGGTTGGACGCAGATTAATAACACCTGTCTCTTGTTCCAGTAATGAGCGCGGAGACGGGATAAAACACCAGCGGAACCAGAGACCAGGGAGAGAGAGAGTCGGACTGTTGGTGCGACACCGGAAGAGACCCTGAGTTATCCGGAACCCGGAAGTTGTGTGACCCGGAAGTGAAACTGAGACTGAGCATATGAGAAAAGACACACGCTGAAGTGTGCACGTTATGATTTAAGTTTTGAGAATAAAAAGCATCAACAGTCCTGCCGACCCCCGTGTCCTCTTCCTTCCTTCTATCCGAACTTTGCTACAGTGATTATGAATCATTATTTCTCCAAATATGCGTACATGATGGACTAAAAGCCCTGGCAGATGCTGGATATTGTAGGCCTATGTAGCCTATGAACACAAATAAAAAGAATGCTTTATGAGTGATGATTAACATGTGTCTGTGTATGACACTCACGCCACACCCACTCGTTCCCAGTCACCCAAATTCTGAACACCTGTGCATCATCACCAGTGCCCTACATAAACACTCCTCATCCCTTCACTCCTCTTCTGGTCTTGCACCGATCAACATACGACTACTTACCTGAAGCCTACCTGCCCGTCTTTCTCTTCGCCAGTCACCTCCTCATCCTTGTGGTCACCGTCCTCGTCATCTGTCTTCAATAAGGAAAGTCTGTTGTGTTAGGGGTTAACAGCTTATGACCCAGGACCAGTAGTGAAGAAATGAAGACAGAGTCAGGATTGCAATTAATTAAAAGAAGAATTTACTTAAGAATTGTTTGCAGTTTCAAAAGCAGAGGCCAGCTTCAAGTCTCACAAGGAGTTCGTAGGCCGCGCTTCCTCTCTCACCGTCTCGTTGCCTCGCCCTATCGTACATACAATTGTCCCAACAGTTATACCATTTTCAAGGTCTTATCCACGTCATTACTGCAATGTGGATGGTTCTGATTGGCTCAGAGACAATGCACAGTCATGGTAAATTTCCACTCGAGTCAGTTAATCTGATGCACGTTTCCACTGACGTGTCACTTGTTGATGCTCTGACCCAGAATTAGGCCCGTAGTGACCTTCCAAATCTGGAGCAGGCGCCAGCTTGCCCAGAACAACAAGTCCACCCATCTCTTAGGGTGCCCATTGAACACCATTCTGATCTGTTACATAGAATATTGCGCACATACACAGATACACAGTCTCTCCCAGGTTGGAGCTGATTAAGCTCCAGTTCTAACTAGTTCTTACCAAAACATACTGATAACATGTGCTTTCTTTCAGTGAGGGACACACAATAGTACAGGCAATATTCATCTTTAGTGTCTTTAGTGTTTCAGTAAAAGGAAATATAAAAGGAATAAAACAAAATAAATTAAATGAAAGACAAATCCATACTTCATATCTGGAAGCCGGGCTAAGTGAGCAAACGCTGTTACTGCACTCCTGACATGTTAGGGATGTGTGATACCTCCAAAATCCAAACACACGACCTTGTTGCCAGTGTTTAGTGACACATCACACATCTCTAGGCCAGACCCTCAGTCACTCCTCAGAGACCAAATACACACTTTAGAAAACAAGAAACTAAAAAAAAATCATAACTGGATAGAATCATTATAATAATATAAGATAAATATTGATTAAAGTTTTGATTATGAAGTTAATTAGGATATAAATATATGCAGGTATATTGAAGCGGCAGTGGGTTTCAGAATCCCCCCTTCAGTTGTCATTTTTTTACCCGTATACGTGTCAAGATTCACCTTTGAGTTCAACCTGTGTCTGTTACCTCTGTTTAATAAACACTGCACACTGCACTAACCATCTGTGTCCTCGTCTGTGTCTGACAGTAACATCTAAAAAGGAATAAATACAACACAAACTTTAAAAAAATAAGACCGAGAATGTTAAAAAAAAGAGTGTATTATATAAGTAAAAAATATACCGCAAGTGAAATTTTTTTTTTTTTTTTTTTTTTCAAAGAGCATTGTAAACATACATTAAAATGAATGGTGGTGGTGGTGGTGGAGGGCAAAATATATTTAAAGGGACAGGAATGTAAAGGAATAAATTGCAGTGTATATAAAAAGGAACATTGTATAGTTAACAATATAAAATGAGAACCAGAAATGTTTTAGAAATAAAAGAAAAAAGATCTTATAATATACGTAAATGTTCTAAGTGAACAATATAAATAAGTGGGGGGAAGAAGAAGAATTTTTTCCATTGTAAACATACATTAAAATCATGCACTGGTGATGTGACGTGTAGTGTGGGTCAGCCTCTAGTCTGGTTTGTAGCACTTGGTAAAGCGCAGACCACTGTGGTTTTGTTTGGTGGAGACCTCACCGTCCACACTGGCCTTCCATCAACAACAGCATCATCTTTATCAGACATCTGCTCTATTGTTGCGGTCTCCCACAGGTCTCTTTCTGCGTTGGTTTGTACAACAGAAAAAAATGCCTAACCATTTCTTTACCTGCCCTTCTCTTTCTTTGACGGTTCTTTGCCATGTTGTTCATACGGTGTCTTTTTTGGGCCTTTTTTTAGGCTGAGCCAAATAATACTTCCTCCGTGGTGTCTCAATATGTCTTGCAACCTGCTAAATAAATCATAAATAATTCTTATGCCAATAAAACTAAGTAATAAAGAGGACACGTGGTAAATATAAATATATATTTTAAAAATAGAAATTACTACAAAATCTTTAAGATTACCTTTTACACATTCAGGGTCAACATCCGTAAAAGTTGTCCGTAATTCTTCAAAAGAATGTGGTCACAGCGAGGTTGTGTGATGAATTTATTCTGGGGGGGAAAGTTGCAGTTATATTTAATGAAATTCCGTTTTGGCATTTCAAATCCATACAATGTTAGTAGTAGGTTAACCTAACATTTACAGTATAAAATAAGCAGTCTTACCCAGTTTGTGGATCGTATTTGTGTGGGTTGTTCTCTGAATTTTGGAAGAGCCTTATAGATTCCTGTAAAGTTTGAAATTAAAATGCGTTTAAACAGATGCACAATCTGCAAGAGCACAACATTTTCAAGTTTGAATAAGATGGTCATCACAGTAACCGCTGGAGACAAAACACAATGTTGTGAGGCTAATTGTAAGGCAACTTTGGTTAACAGACACATTATAAAACAATAACTGAACTTACCTCACGTTTCGTGCCCTTTTTTATTCTTTTCGCATTGTTGTCAGGGTCTTCCTGTAGTCCGTGCTGCTCATACTTTTGCTCAAAAGAATAAAGACGCTGGAGAGCCTCTCATAGAAGATCAGCCTGTTCATGCTGTGCAGACATCACAGTAGTAAGCTGAGGAGATATAGCATTCTAGCCGGAGATCAGCTTCTTCCTCAAGTCATTCACAGTGACTGGGCTTGGGCTTGAGCCTGCTTGCCCACCTCGGTTCAGTGGAGTAGAAAATCTAAGGAGGTTCCTTTTACACGCCATATTAATTTTTATATTATAATATTTTGTCGAAAAAGACAAAGTTTTACTTCGTCTTTAAACAATGCTGAGGTTTTTCAACTTTCGCACGATTGAAGCAATACACAAACCTTATGGGTTGCACTCCATTACGTCACCACCTTTATTGTGAGTGGTTGATTTCAAACCTCAAAACGCCCCCTGTTTGCAGTGTGTTGTTTCCTCCCTCACATCTCCCCCTCCCTCTCTCATTTCTGTCAGTAGGGGGGAGAGGGAGATGTGAGGGAGGATGTTTCTGCCGGGACTTTTTACTGCGCCAAGTCGAAGTACTCTCAGAAGTGCTATTCCGCCATACTCCTATTTAATCCGCTTAGAAAAGCGTCACGTTTTATTTTGTAACCATACTTGATCGTTCAACTATTGGTGTAACTGTATTTAAATAGGGAAAACGTGGAGGTGTTTGGTCGCTTCTAACTTGATCTCTGTTTGGTACCATAGTGAATGAACTGGGCTTAGTTGGCTAAGCTAAATGCTATCAGATCGTCACCGCGCATCAGAGAGATTAAGAGCACGCACTGAGACGAGAGAGGGATGTATCAACTTATTTTAGTTAAGGGAATAACATAGTTTAATATGAAAAAGCGGTGAAGCATCCCTTTAACTCAAATAAGCATGACAAAATTTGTGACTGCCAAGTCCAGTTTTGATGTTACATGCCAAGAGTGAAACGGAATTAGCTAGTTATTTTCTAGTATGTCTACTAAGACCTTGATTAGTTAAGGCGTGTTTAATTTTGGTCAGAGCTGAACATCTATCAACACTACTAGAAACACACATGTGTGGCTATTGTTGAGTGCTATGAATCTTCGGAGGACATGAAAGGGCATTGTTCTGTGCCAAAGTATCCATTTGAGATCCACAAGTAGACATTTTGTCTGCAAAAGCCTTTATTACTGTGACTGAGCCACTTTTACCTATACTGTTGGTTTCTGAAGGTCATAAGACATTGACATTCTTGGTTAGATGACAGAGTCTTCAGATTTTACTCTTTAAAAAACAGATGCATTATAAATACCTGTAATAGATTGTACAGTCATTATTGTCTACAAAAGAGAAACAATACAATATTCCAACATTGCAGACAGGTTACTATATAGTGTTCATTGGTAGACTGCAGCATGATATGCAGAGCGTATCGTCCATCCACAGCAGCAAGCGTTCCCGCTCAGCCTGTTGCTTAGTTACCAACAATATCTAAATGTTTCCATCTTATGTTGGCAGACGAAGTGGATGTAATTGATTTTGCTGTGAATTTCATCCTTGTCACCATTCATTAAAGAAAATAGTGCACATATGCACTGATTTCGCTCATTATAATAAAAATATAAAATATGTATTTCTTCAGCACACATGATGAAAATGTGTGCACCCACCCCGCTCCCCAAAAAGAAAAGAAAAATAATGAATTTAAGGTTGAGATCGGGACTTATTCATAAATATCAATATTTACAGCCAATTGCTGTAAACTGCACAGACTGGAGGCATGATGAAAATGGAGAAGGTATGAATGAAGCATTTGGAAGCTGCATAAGTAAAACATCTAAAACTTCATTACCTGTTCACTGTTGAAAGATGTGAGACTGAGAGAGAGAGAGAGTTTCATACTGGTGGAGCTCCGCTAAAACTTTTCAGTAATTTTAATAATTTGTTTTTAGAGAAATGCTAAATGTGCCTAAGGCTAGTTGAGCACAGTTCAATTTGTTTAGAAGAGCAGACTATGGTACCGATAGATGATTTTGGATTCTTTTTAGTCCATGGGAAAAATATCCGTAGAGGAAAAAGTCAGGTTCTGCTCGAAAGGTAGGTACTTTTTTTACTCTTTATTTTTTTTAATAAAAACAACAACATATGAGTCACTTAATTCAGTCAGTCTTTATGTTTATCTTTTATGCTTTTTTTCTCAATTTAGTAAAAGGCTCAAATTGTGCAAAAACAGATATTGTTTAAACATTTGTATGAACCATAGTAATATGCCAAACCATATTATGAAAAATACATAGGTTAAAATAGCTGCAAAAAATAGACAATTTATAAAAATTAAAAATACAATTGAAAAACTACCATGTTTTTACAGTGTCATTTTATCTTGATGTGAAAAGGCTGAGGTCTTACATTTAATTACACACTGTGTATATTTAAAATTCTGTGTTTACTGTAGAGCAAGCTATATGTAATATAAAAATGCATTTATATGATTCATGTACAATCTTCAAATAAGCAGTACACTAGTTAATTAAGGTTGTAAAGCATACAAGTGGAAATCACATTGGCTATATAACTGATAAAATCATGTGGACTGACTTGGTCACTAGCAAACACTCCCTCGCTGACTTTCTGCTTTAACCTTTTGGAATAAGGCCGGATGTTGAATATACTAATGAAATTACCTTTATTGCCTCCGTTTTGCATGTTTATGCATTGAAGTCTGAATGACTGATCCCTGTCGGCAGATGTTTCAGGACTTAAACATAAGCTTCTCTTGATATTCATCAGTACACTGGGTTTGGCAATAGATCATGTTTGCATAATGAATTAAGGTATTAAAGATGGGAGCTGCCATTTTCTTTGCTCCAGAGCTGTGGCCTGTTTACTTGCAAATGACATTCATCACAGCCAAAGTCAGATGCTTAATGTGCATGAAACGAACACAAGCAACAAGCTCCCATCTAAAGAGTGGAACAGAAACTTGGTGAACGACATTCTTTTAGCGCTTTAGAATGACAAATTTAGCATTTCTCATCACACACTGTGGGAGTGAAAAGCAAGTGTACAGACGATTCAGCAATGTAATTAACAATGGCTCATCTCTTCCTTAATTTCCTATTGACCAAAGGATCCGTGCCTGATCTGCCTGACTTTGGATTTGAATTTATAGATGTTTCCTAATGCATAAAAATTGTTCTAGCAGTGAATAGTTATTTGAACATTTGAAATGTGCTTACTATACATTTTAAATGGAAACGTATACAGTGGGTATGGAAAGTATTCAGACCCCCTTAAATTTTTCACTCCTTGTTATATTGCAGTCATTTGCTAAAATCATTTCAGTTCTTTTTTATTCTCATTAATGCACACAACACCTCTGACTGAAAAACACAGAATTGTTGACATTTATTAAAAAAAGAAAAACTGAAATATCACATGGCCCTAAGTATTCAGACCCTTTGCTGTGACACATACATTTAACTCAGGTGCTGTCCATTTCTTCTGATCATCCTTGAGATGTTTCTACACCTTCATTTGAGTCCAGCTGTGTTTGATTATACTGATTGGACTTGGTTAGGAAAGCCACACACCTGTCTATATAAGACCTTACAGCTCACAGTGCATTTCAGAAAAAATCTGACCCGTCACGGAAACCAGGGACACAAGTCGGCAGCACAACTTTCGCGCAAAATGCGAAGGAAGCATTTTTTTTTCCAAATTTTGTGATTTTTGTTTTTTTGCAGAATCTGTTAGTTGAGATCACGAAGAAGCCTCTCCGTTTTTGAGAAAGCAGTATTGGTGTATTTAAAAGCGTACATTTTGAGGTTGAAATCGGCTTGTTTTCGGAGATATAGCACGCAGTAGGGGCGTGTCATTGTGTGTATTTCTATACAGGATAAGCAGGCTTTTGTTTCTTTTGTTATTGTCCCCGCCCTCCGAGGGAAGCGTGGCTACTTATTATGCAGCGCTCTGGCCGGCTCTAGCTGATATCAAAATTCAATGAAGATGGACGCCGCAAAGATGATCGCAGACGAGCTGAACCATGGCTGTTACACCGAAAATGTTGTTTCGAAGTACTTCTTCGACAGTCCGGATGCTTATGAACAAGCGCTCACTTGATGGGCATAAAGACAGCGAAATGGGGAAAATCCGTAACCTTGACTGTAAATGCTACACAAGGAGAAAAGAGAACTCTCTGCATGGGAGACAGTCCTGTAGCCATAAGCTTTCTCCAGACATTATGTACAACATACGGCTGGATTCTTTAGCTGCGTAAAAAGAGTGGCAGGTCATGCGAATTATTGGACATTTAGAGGCAAACAGACGCACAGCGCAAACTTCGGAGATGGTTACATCCACAAAGAAGACCCCAACAAAGAGAAAGTGTGCCCGAGCAACTTATTTCAATGGAGGCATCGAGATCTGAAAGAATACTTTTCTTTTTCAAATCTGGTGAGTTTCATTCTAAGAACACGTAGCCTACACGTTCTCTCATGGTTAGTCCATGTTATTAACTATAACTATAATGCTATTGTTATTAGCTAGCTCAGTTTTAATTATAATCGTTAGCATCGTATCACTTGCCAAAAACCGCCATTACTATAATGGCCTTTTAGATGGTAATGTTAACATCTGCTATTAATTTGAATAATGCTTCAATTGCTTGAATTGACTGTTGTGAATGCGGTCCAATTTTTTCCGTTGCGTCTGTCGTTACTAGCAACCATGCAGCTTTACAAGGGGTATGACTTATCTAAATGAGATGTAAATGAGCCCTATTGTCACTCCCAGCAGGTGAGAACAGGTGAGAACTGCAAAACTTTTAGAGGCTGTTTTCTCTCTGTGGCAGGAGGGGCGTGGTTTTGCGAGGTCTGTAGCGGGAGAGAGGAGGTGGAGCCGAGTGGTGAGCAAGCAGGTCAAGTGCAGATCACTAACACCTGTGTCTGTTTGCAGTTATTGGCGTGGGGCATTTAAACCCCAACAGAACAGAGAGAGAGAGAGAGAGAGAGAGAGAGAGAGAGAGAGAGAGAGAGAGAGAGAGAGAGAGAGAGAGAGAGAGAGAGAGAGAGAGACCTGGACTGGGACTTCGCGTGCACAGCAGAGAAACTGAGATAAACTGACAAAGAAAGTCTGATTGAGAAGGAGCGATCCATATTGTGGAGAAACTGAGTTTGCACACACACACACACACATGTGTGGTTGTTATTTGTTTTTGACAAGACTGAATAAAGAGAGTGAGTCCCAGTCAAAGCCGACCCCGTCTTCTTCCTTCACATCCCACGAAACCCGGGAAAGAAGATCGCCGCCGCCATGCAGACCCCGCCAAAGACGCCGCTTGCGGACGTCGTCCAGTCACTCGCCGGTCTTCACCAAGAGCAACCTCAAAACCTGCTGGCCGTGAGGGAGGAGCAAGAAAAACGGTTTGAAGTCCTCCTTCGCGCTCAGCATGAAGACCGGGAGCTGTTCCGGAACTGGATCGACCGGGAGATTTGGGGCGACCCTATTCCAGCTATCGAAGATGGGTCCCGTGGATGACCCGGAGGCATTCATCGACCTCTTCGAGAGGTCCGCCGAGTCCAGGGGATGGCCCCGCTCAGTCTGGCCAATGCGGCTCCTGCCATTACTGTCGGGGGAGGCGCAGGTAGCCGCCCACCAACTGCCAGTCCGGAATCTCCTGGTCTATGAAGACCTAAAATGCGGCATTCTACAGCGGGTCGGCCGGAGTCCGGAACAACATCGGCAGCGGCCGGCCCTTTGCCTTCGCGCACCAGCTCCGGGACTCCTGCCGCAAGTGGCTGATGGCAGATGGAAGCGACGTCGATGGCATCATAGATCGTACTGGAGCAGTTCGTCGCGCGGCTTCCCAAGCAGACCGCGCAATGGGTCCAGTGCCACCGCCCGACGTCGCTGAACCAGGCAATCCAATTGGCGGAGGATCAGCTGGTGGCCTGCCTCGGGGTCGGCCCCAAGATGGCGGACGGGCGGATCTGGGGAGCCTCTGCCACCTCCCCGCCCGGCACCGAGGGGAGGGGCGACAGCCTCGGGGGGTGCTGGATGTCCTTAGAGAGGCTTGGGAGGACGGACCTTCCGCGGCGAAAAATGAAATTCAGTATGTCCTGGACCTGAGAACAAAACTCCACACGTTGAGGCGGCTATCAATGGAGAATTTGTTACAGGCCCAGGACAGACAAAGGCAGCTGTACAACAGGGGAGCTAGACTGCGTCAATTCGCACCGGGAGATAAAGTGTTGGTATTACTCCCCACTTCCAGTTCAAAATTACTTGCGAAGTGGCAAGGGCCTTTTGAGGTTATACGGCGAGTGGGAGACCTCAACTATGAGGTGGTACGATCTGATAGGGACTGGACACGTCAAATTTACCACCTCAACTTGTTAAAAAAGTGGTCAGAGGCGGAGTCGGTGATGCTAGCGACGGTAGTGAGCGGAGAGGAGGATCTCGGGCCAGAAGCGGTTAAAAAACCTCAATCTTTCGCTCTAGCCCTGGGGGGATCACCTCTCACCCTCGCAGCTCACCGACATACGAACGTTACAGGCAGATTTTGCGGACGTGTTCTCGCCCCTACCGGGTCGCACCGACCTCATTCAGCACCACGTTGAGACGGAGCCGGGCGTGGTCATTCGCAGCCGGCCGTATCGGCTAGGAACCGCTCGCTTTTATTCGACACTGGACTTAACAAAGGGCTATTGGCAGATCCCCTTGTCTCCAATGTCTAAAGAAAAAAACGCTTTCACCACGCCGTTTGGATTACACCAATTCGTCACCCTTCCTTTCGGCTTGTTCGGGGCGCCCGCAACCTTCCACCGTCTGATGGACAGAATTCTCTGGCCGCATGCTGCAGGCCGGATGGCTCCCCGGCCTGAGTCGGGCGGTGGGGGTATGTGGCAGGAGCGGCGTGGTTTTGCGAGGTCTGTAGCGGGAGAGAGGAGGCGGAGCCGAGCGGTGAGCAAGTAGGTCAAGTGCAGATCACTAACACCTGTGTCTGTTTGCAGTAATTGGCGTGGAGAGACAGCATTTAAACCCCAGCAGAACAGAGAGAGAGAGACCTGGACTGGGACTTCGCGTGCACAGCAGAGAAACTGAGATAAACTGACAAAGAAAGTCTGATTGAGAAGGAGCGATCCATATCGTGGAGAAACTACGTTTGCACACACACAGACACACACACACACACACACACACACACACACACACACACACACACACACACACACACACACACACACGTGTGGTTGTTATTTGTTTATGACAAGACTGAATAAAGAGAGCGAGTCCCAGTCAAAGCCGACCCCGTCTTCTTCCTTCACATCCCACGAACTTTCACTACACTCTAGTTTACACTTTTCTAAAGGCCTAAATTCAGATGGCCACAACTTCTCCAAATATTATAAAATTTCCATGTGTTACACATCGTTGGAAAGCTTGGAGACTACACTTTCAGAATCTTTGAATAACTCAAAATGCCCCAGAACCGACTTGTGTCCCTACTTTCCGTGACTGGTCACAAATGAGAATCATGAGGTCAAAGGAACTGCCTGAAGAGCTCAGAGACAGAATTGTGGCAAGGCACAGATCTGGCCATGGTTAAAAAAAAAAAACAACAACAAAAAACATTATGCTGCACTTAAGGTTCCTAAGAGCCAGTGGCCTCCATAATCCTAAATGGAAGACGTTTGGGATGACCAGAACCCTTCCTAGAGCTAGCCGTCCAGCCAAACTGAGCTATTGGGGGAGAAAAGCCTTGGTGAGAGGTAAAGAAGAACCCAAAGATCACTGTGGCTGAGCTCCAGAGATGCAGTTGGGATATGGAAGAAAGATGTAGAATGTCAACCATCACTGCAGTCGGAGCTTTATGGCAACAAAAAACGACATTGTTTTTTTTTTTTTTACGATGGAAGCCTCTCCTCAGTGCAAGACACATGAAATCCTGCATGGAGTTTGCTAAAAAAAAAAAAAAAAAACCACCTGAAGGACTCCAAAATGGTTAAAAAAAGAAATACGATTATCTGGTCTGATGAGACCAAGATAGAACTTTTTGGCCTTAATTCTAAGCGGTATGTGTGGAGAAAATCATGCACTGCTCATCACCTGTCCAATACAGCCCCAACAGTACAGTAAACATGGTGGTGGCAGCATCATGCTGTGGGGATGTTTTTCAGCTGCAGGGAGAGGACGACTGGTTGCAATTGAGGGAAAGATGAATGCTGCCAAGCACAGGGATATCCTGGATGAAAACCTTCTCCAGAGTGCTCATGACCTCAGACTGGGCTGAAGGTTCACCTTCCAACAAGTCAATGACCCTAAGCACACAGCTAAAAAAGCGAAGAAGTGGCTTCACAACAACTCCGTGACTTTTCTTGAAGGGCGCAGCTAAAGCCCTGACTTAAACCCAATTGAGCATCTCTGGAGATACCTGAAAATGGCTGTCCACAAATGTTTGCCATCCAACCTGACAGAACTGGAGAGGATCTGCAAGGAAGAATGGCAGAGGATCCCCAAATCCAGGTGTGAAAAAATTGTTGCATCTTTCCCAAAAAGACTCATGGCTGTAGTAGCTCATTGACTTGCTCAGTTGGGGACACTAAAATGTAAACAGTGATGCCAGTAACGCGTTACATAGTACATAGTAACGCGTTACTCTAATCTGACTACTTTTTTCCAGTAACGAGTAATCTAACGCGTTACTATTTCCAAACCAGTAATCAGATTAAAGTTACTTATCCAAGTCACTGTGAGTTACTTTTTTAGTCATTTTCCTTAGTAAAAACCGACAGCTTATCAACATTCTCAGCCCGAGTCAGGCTGGAGCCCGTGTTTTTTATTTATTTTATTTTTTTACATTGTTGCAGCCATTAAAATAGTTCAGTTTTGTTTTTAATGTCAAAGTAGTTATTTTTCGTTTCGTTTCTTTATTAACCTAATTTAGAAAAATGTTCAGAGCAATTTTTTGTTTGTTAAATTAAAGTTTATATAGGCAAGACAATTCAAGAGTTGGATTGAGAGACTAGGCTATTAAACATGCGGTTAACTCTCTGGGTCGTCACATAAAAAAATTAAAACTTTAATTTAACAAACAAAAAATTGCTCTAAACATTTTTCTAAATGAACTTAATAAAGAAACGAAACGAAATATAACTACTTTGACATTAAAAACAAAGTAGGCTAGTTATTATACCACCACAAAGGCACTGATAGCCTACTGGTCGCAACGGCGCTCACAAAAACTAAACGGGCTACACAATCTAAAGAAAAAAAAAAGTACATGCAGGTTGTCTTATAGCCTACCTTAGACTTCAGCAAAATTAATATAAATCCGATCTTCATTTCCCGCGGTATATGCTCATTTAACGGAGTTCACATCAAAGCAAAATATTCTAGCATTTTATTCAGCAGCCCATTTCAAATTCAAAGATCGCAATATGAGAGAGAGCGACCTAAGCACTGGTAAGATCATTAGTCTCATTAATTTATATTGAAGATGATTGTGTTTTGTGTGACTTAGGCTATTTTAAAGTTTCATTTACGGCCATTTGCGTTGGCTTGCTTTACTCATTTGCAGCGATGTTGCAAGCACCATCATATCTATCTGACTACAACATAACACGCTCTCATATGTTTATTTTTTAATTATTTGCCAGGAGTAAAAGTTACACATGTGGTTTAAACAACCAGATACATTTACATTTGTCCGGTTTCGTCTGAAATGCTTTCATGCACCTTCTGAATTGGTTTGTTTGAGTGATCGGAATTAAATACGTCTCGAAAGACTCTCGGAAGGCATTTAGGCCTACTCCTGGTCATTTCGCAATCAGATAGATACCTGGTCAGAGGAAACGAATGAAGGAACCAGTTGTAAAAAGGCCATAACTCTAGCAGCTGCACTGGACTCTTTAACCCTGCGAGAGCCATATCTTGACAGTGGCACAAGCTATCATGGTCTCATGTTGTTTCCACCAGCACATCTCATTGTTCATTTTAATTATTAAAATAAATATAAAACGAAGGAGAAGCCTAAAAAAAGGGGCGTAAAAAAGTCGGGGCCGTCAGGCTCGGGCATAAATGCAATAAAGTGTGTTGCCAAAAAGGGTTGTCATTTCTATTTTGAGGCGGCAGGGGTGTTGTCGGCAACTGCTGAATGTAACTAATAAAGTAACTTGTAATCTAACTAAGTTACTTTTAAAATCAAGTAATCTGTAAAGTAACTAAGTTACTTTTTAAAGGAGTAATCAGTAATCAGTAATCAGATTACTTTTTCAAAGTAACTGTGGCAACACTGCATGTTAACTAGTTTTTAAATAAATATCCAGAGGTGGACAAAGTACACAACTCTTTTACTTGAGTAAAAGTAAAAGTCCTACTGGTTAAATATTACTCCGTTACAAGTGTAAGTTGTAAAAACAGATTTTTACTCAAGTAAAAGTACAGAAGTATTTGTTTTCAAAAGTACTTAAGTATAAAAGTAAATTTCCTTTTTTATGACAATGGATTATTTTATTATTGTTGCATAAAAGCACACTGTCATCATGGTTTAAGCCAGTCAGTGATGCTCCATCTGACGTACTACCATACGACTAACTAAAAACTAATTTAAATACTTGTATATAAGTTACAAAGCTCTTTACAAAGCTGCTGTCACTTTAAGGCCGAATGCACGGATCCAATACACTGATACACATCTGATATTCTCCAAACTTTACTCTTCTCTTTCTCCCAGACGTTTATATTTGTAATATTTTATAAGACATGCACCAAGTGTATGCCAACAAAACGCAACTTTATATATATATTTTTTAAAAACTGAAACATTTCAAAGTATGGCTATGGGTACACACACTTGCGCCTAAGAACAGTCTTCTTCTATTTTGCTATGAACTGATCAGTGTTCAAAAAAGGTTGGGGAAATGTATATGACCCTATAAGAGTGATTCCTGACAGACTGTCTGCAACAACAACAACAACAACAACAACAACAACAAAAAACCCTTTAAAGAAGGAACAAATCATCCACCAACTTTCAGAGCTGCAACAGAAACGACTTTCGACTTTGATAGAAATGTAGTGGAGTAAAAAGTACGATATTTGTCTTTCAAATGTAGTGAAGTAAAAGTCATAAGTTACCAGAAAAAAATCACTGTACTTAAGTACAGTACTCAAGTAAATGTACTTAGTTACTGTCCACCTCTGTAAATATCCAAATAAAATGAATTACTAAATTAACTGTATAAACTTTATTACTGATCTGCCCACATTGTCGCTATATGATAAATTGAAATGAGGTGCTCCAGAATGACTGTACAGCCGAATTAAAATTTGTTGCAATATTTTCCTGTTCACACTGTGAAGCTGCTTTGAAACAATTGTCATTGTAAAAGTGCTATATAAATAAAGTTGACTTGACTTGACTTGACTTAGATCAAAAGTGCGCTTCTACTAAATAATGAGCAAAGGGTCTGAATACTTAGGACCATGTGATATTTCAGTTTTTCTTTTTTAATAAATCTGCAAAATGTCAACAATTCTGTGTTTTCTGTCAACATGGGGTGCTGTGTACATTAATGAGAAAAAAAAATTAACTACCACACCTGTCCCTAACTTTACCCTTAAACTCACCCATACCACCACACCTGTCCCTAACTTTACCCTTAAACTCACCCATACCACCACACCTGTCCCTAACTTTACCCTTAAACTCACCCATACCACCACACCTGTCCCTAACTTTACCCTTAAACAAACCCATACCACCACACCTGTCCCTAACTTTACCCTTAAACTCACCCATACCACCACACCTGTCTCTAACTTTACCCTTAAACTCACCCATACCACCACACCTGTCCCTAACTTTACCCTTAAACTCACCCATACCACCACACCTGTCCCTAACTTTACCCTTAAACTCACTAAACTCACCCATCCCACCACACCTGTCCCTAACTTTACCCTTAAACTCACCAATACCACCACACCTGTCTCTAACTTTACCCTTAAACTCACCCATACCATCACACCTGTCTCTATCTTTACCCTTAAACTCACCCATACCACCACACCTGTCTCTATCTTTACCCTTAATCTCACCCATCCCACCACACCTGTCCCTAACTTTAACCTTAAACTCACCCATACAACCACACCTGTCCCTAACTTTACCCTTAAACTCACCCATCCCACCACACCTGTCCCAAACTTTACCCTTAAACTCACCTATACCACCACACCTGTCCCTAACTTTACCCTTAAACTCACCCATACCACCACACCTGTCCCTAACTTTACCCTTAAACTCACCCACACCACCACACCTGTCTCTAACTTTACCCTTAAACTCACCCACACCACCACACCTGTCTGTAACTTTACCCTTAAACTCACCCATCCCACCACACCTGTCCCTAACTTTACCCTTAAACAAACCCATACCACCACACCTGTCCCTAACTTTACCCTTAAACTCACCCATACCACCACACCTGTCTCTAACTTTACCCTTAAACTCACCCATACCACCACACCTGTCCCTAACTTTACCCTTAAACTCACCCATACCACCACACCTGTCCCTAACTTTACCCTTAAACTCACTAAACTCACCCATCCCACCACACCTGTCCCTAACTTTACCCTTAAACTCACCAATACCACCACACCTGTCTCTAACTTTACCCTTAAACTCACCCATACCATCACACCTGTCTCTATCTTTACCCTTAAACTCACCCATACCACCACACCTGTCTCTATCTTTACCCTTAATCTCACCCATCCCACCACACCTGTCCCTAACTTTAACCTTAAACTCACCCATACAACCACACCTGTCCCTAACTTTACCCTTAAACTCACCCATCCCACCACACCTGTCCCAAACTTTACCCTTAAACTCACCTATACCACCACACCTGTCCCTAACTTTACCCTTAAACTCACCCATACCACCACACCTGTCCCTAACTTTACCCTTAAACTCACCCACACCACCACACCTGTCTCTAACTTTACCCTTAAACTCACCCACACCACCACACCTGTCTGTAACTTTACCCTTAAACTCACCCATCCCACCACACCTGTCCCTAACTTTACCCTTAAACTCACCCATACCACCACACCTGTCCCTAACTTTACCCTTAAACTCGCCCATACCACCACACCTGTCCCTAACTTTACCCTTAAACTCACCCATACCACCACACCTGTTTCTAACTTCACCCTTAAACTCACCCATACCACCACACCTGTCTGTAACTTTACCCTTAAACTCACCCATCCCACCACACCTGTCCCTAACTTTACCCTTAAACTCACCCACACCACCACACCTGTCTGTAACTTTACCCTTAAACTCACCCATCCCACCACACCTGTCCCTAACTTTACCCTTAAACTCACCCATCCCACCACACCTGTCCCTAACTTTACCCTTAAACTCGCCCATACCACCACACCTGTCCCTAACTTTACCCTTAAACTCACCCACACCACCATACCTGTCCCTAACTTTACCCTTAAACTGACCCACACCACCACACCTGTCCCTAACTTTACCCTTAAACTCACCCATACCACCACACCTGTCTCTAACCTTACCCTTAAACTCACCCATACCACCACACCTGTCTCTAACTTTACCCTTAAACTCGCCCATACCACCACACCTGTCCCTAACTTTACCCTTAAACTCACCCATACCACCACACCTGTCTCTAACTTTACCCTTAAACTCGCCCATACCACCACACCTGTCTCTAACTTTACCCTTAAACTCACCCATACCACCACACGTGTCTCTTACTTTACCCATATCCCACGTCAAAATCAGCAAAAGTTTTTTGCAATACAATATGAAGACAACAAGTACATTGTACTTATTTTTTTTGTAAGTAAATAGTCGTTAAAGCCATCTAATATAAAGTGGGACCTTATTGGGTATAGTCTAATCAGTCTGGGTTATGTTCATTGTGTTAACTCAAATTTTTAATTTCAATTAACTTAAACCAGGAAACTTATTTTTTTAATATTTTTTGCAGTGTACATGTTTTTAATGTATTTTCTAGATTTTCTACTGATAATATAATAGTTTGAAATGGAAAATGCGTATCCTTTTAAAGTTTCTATTCCTATATTTGCTATTTTAACTACACGCTCTTATATGTTAGTTGATTGTTTTTCTGGCTGTCCACGATCTTATCAGAACAGACCTCTGACCCTATTTGGGGTCACGACCCACAACCCATTCTCACTCCCAAGGCGTCAAAAACCGAAGCATGGTCAAGTGCCTTCCGCGTCACAATAAAGACGATAAAGGTGCCCCAAGGCGTCATGTTTCGACGCGCTGGGTGTTCCATTCATTTCAGTGAGAAACCTTTGGCGTCATACACAGACGCACTGGGTATTAGTAATGTTATCGTCATGGTGAAATTGTATTAGTAATTTTGCCATTATGACATGTTGGAGTGTGTTTTTCAATTTAATCAGCAAGCATAATTTTATTTACATTTATTTTATTTACGCTATTTAGACATGCTTAACATGTAACCCAACCCCATCCCATCCCTAAACCTACCCATTTGTCTGAACATGATATAAAACACAGGATATAGCCTGACATATACGACTGCATACACAAGTTATTCAAAAAAGTTAAATAATCCAAGTTTTCCGAGGCCAAACGATTGATTTGTATGAAGAAAATCCCCAAAAGCGATCAGCATCTCCATCCGCAGAAGATCATCAACAAACACAATTAAATTTCAAATATTGGCGCCGGTTACGTGAGATTTCATAGTGAAATTGCATTGGCTCTCCTATGTCTTGTGACCAATTGCGTCATTACGTCAGCATTGATTGTAAAATGTCATTGGCTCTCGTGTGTCTTGTGACCGATTGCGTCATGCTCAGGAGTCTTTTGAATTATTTGAATGAGAAATGAATGAGTTCGTTCACGGGGCAGCGGGATCATCATTTCAGCGATTAAAACATCAAGATCGACTCTGTTCTTCACATGAAGATATCGTATGACTTCAGAAGACTTGGAATGCAACATGAGTTAATACTTTTATACTGCTTTGGTCAGTTTTTGCAATAAATACCTGTGACTGTACATTTATTTGCCTGTTATGTGTTTTATATTGTTTAGATATGGGTAGGTTTAGGGTAGGAGTGGAGTTAGTTGCTCCAAAATATAAAAGTAGCCCTTAAATATTAATAAAATCATGTCTGCTTTTATAAATGCAAATAATTAAATGCGTCTGTTTATGACGCCAAAGGTTTATCATTGTAATCAATGGAGCACCCAGCGCGTCGCAAAATGACGCCCAGGGGCACCTTTAGCGTCTTAATTGTGACGCGGAAGGCACTTGACTATGCTTCGGATTTTGACGCCTTGGGAGTGAGAACGGGTTGCGACCCACCAGACATGAACCACCGGTTCAGAGTCTAATCAATAATGTTTTCCACACACACATACATTTCCAGAATTAGGAAGGTTTACAGTGCATGTGTGCCTTGGGTTAGAATGATGTGATACCTGTGAGAAGGTGTGTGATGGTAGTGTTCCCACTGCAGTGTTGGATCAATGCTTGAGGTGTGTGTATGACAGGCTGGGGCGAGGACCCGGTCAGGACAGGTGCAGGGGCCGAGCGCTGGTCCTCAGCTCATGCTCCCTGCACTAATTAAGTTTAGGGGCTTTGTGTGTCCGTGCTTGGTTACTCTGGCAGGCTACGATGGCTCAATGTGCAGGGATTTACCTGAGAGATGAAATGAACATGGTCTTACTTCTTCAAATCACATGTCCTTTGTTCATTCTCATGGGAAAGGGTTTTCTTCATGGTCCCGTAATCCTGTGCTTGAAGCCTGTTTTATACCACTCTTCCATTTTCTTCCCCCACCCTCTCTCTCCATCTATCTGTCTGCTATACCCTCCATCACAGAAGCTTGTCGCTACAATAGGGGTTATTTTAAGAGCAGACACTAACTCCCTTGGGACATGCATGTATTGCACTCCGCTCCATTGGTCTCTTCCTTTGACAGCCTGGAGGATTGGAAGGTGCTGCCAAAAGTCATATTAAAGGACTTAACGGCAATAATAAATCAGACAAATTATTATAATAATGCGCATTAACAATAATTAAATGTAATACTTATTCATACTTAACATCTGCATTCATTTAAATGTTCAGCAATTTATTATGTAATCAAATGGTTAATGACATTATTTTGATGTTAAAGGGGGGTTAAACACTCAGTTTCAGTCAAACTCATGTCAATCTTGAGTACCTATAGAGTAGTATTGCATCCTTCATATCTCCGAAAAGTCTTTAGTTTTATTATATTTATAAAATAAATATGGGCTGTACCGAGTCTTTCCGGGAAAAAAACGAGCGCCTGGGGGCGTATCGTGTGGGCGGAGCTAAAGAATGACAAATGCGCACAAAGCGATGATGTCCTCAAGCGTGGAGGAACCCTATGGGCTAATAGATATATGATCCAGAATCATTCGGAGGCTGAAATAAATTGAACAGGAGAAACAGCAGCAGCAGGACGTCCGTCTCTGTGGTATGTACTGTATTTAGTGGCCTGTCAACATTTGTGTGTGTTTATTCGCAGTTTATGAGGACATGATTCGGTTTATGGACTATTGTATGCGACTAAACCTTAGCAGTAGCAAGCAAAACGGTTTTGCACATCAGACTAGTGTAACGTTATATAGAACAACAATGGAGTCCGTTAGCACATTTGAATGACGAAGCACGTGATCGTGTCGTTTACTGATGTTTACTCACGTGACAACAGCATAGACATTTGAAGCAGTTTTACTCACCGGCTGCTTCCAATTCAGGACCGACCTTTATCGCTGGGACCACTCCATCAAAAACACACTTCTTTGGTATGATTTGGTGAAGTCCTGACAGCAGTGACTTGCTGTGCTGATGTGTTGAAGTCACTTGATGTCACAGATAGGAATAAAGTGGAGCGCGGCGGGAGTGTATGGGCATGCATTTCCTCTCTCGCTCTAGTCACACGCGCGCGCGCACGCACCCTACCGGGAGAAGAGCCTGTACGGCCCATACAAGGACCTTCCACTCTATTAACGTCAAGCCGAGCCATACTCGAAAAATCTATGTAACAACAATAACAGCAGCAGCAGCAATTACAGCAGCAGTAACAGCAAAATCAGCGGCATTGACAACAGTAACAGCAGCAATAGCAGCAGTAACAGCAAAAGCAGCAGCAACATTTACAACAGCCGCAGTAACAGCAATAACATAGGAAGCAGTTACATCAATAACATCAGCAGCAATAGCAGCAGCAGCTGTAATAACAACAATAGCAGCAGCAATAACAGCAGCAGTAACAGCAAAAGCAGCAGCATTGACAACAGTAGCAGTAGCAGTAGTAACAGCAATAACATCAGCAGCAGCAGCAATAACATCAGCACCATCAGTAACAGCAATAACATCAGCAGCAGCAGTAACAGCAATAACATCAGCAGCAGCAGTAACAGCAATAGCAACAGGAGAAGCAGTAACAGCAATAGCAACAGGAGAAGCAGTAACAGCAATAACAGCAGAAGCAGCAGTAACAGCAATAACAGCAGAAGCAGCAGTAACAGCAATAGCAACAGGAGAAGCAGTTACAGCAATAACAGCAGAAGCAGCAGTAACAGCAATAACAGCAGCAGTAACAGTAGCAGCAATAACATCAGAAGCAGTAACAGCAATAGCAGCAGCAGAAGCAGTAACAGTAACCGTGGAGATCCACTTTTGCTACACGACTGAAGCGTGATGTTGTGACGCTTCCCGTCATTTGTGCGTTCAAATCGGTTCAAATGCAGCGTTGCCTTCCTGGAATGCTATGCGGCGCGTTAAAGTCACTTGACGTCTCCCATAGGAATAAAGTGGAGCGCAGCGTGACAAAAGTGTTGCACGGACAAGTGGACCTGCACCTTAACAACAAAAACATCAGAAGCAGTAACATCAATAACAGCAGCAGCAGCAGTAACAACAACAACAACATCGGCAGCAGCAATAGCAGCAGCAGTAACATCAATAACAGCAGCAGAAACATCAATAACAGCAGCAGCAGTAACAACAACAACATCAGCAGCAGCAATAGCAGCAGCAGTAACATCAATAACAGCAGCTGAAACATCAATAACAGCAGCATAAACATCTATAACAGCAGCAGCATTAACATCTATGTGGCAAGGGGGGCATGGTTCAGCGAGGTCTGCAGCGGGAGAGAGAGCCGCGGGACGAGCGGTAATTGAGTGGGTTGGACGCAGATTAATAACACCTGTCTCTTGTTCCAGTAATGAGCGCGGAGAGGGTATAAAACCTCGGTGGAACCAGAGACCAGGGAGAGAGAGAGACGGACGGTTGATGCACAAACCCCAGAGACTGAGAAACCGGAACCCGGAAGTGCCGACACGGAAGTGATCGTTGTTATATTGAGAGAGAGAAACTATACACTACTGAGTGTGTTTTGACAGTGAATGAGAATAAATAAAGAAAGCATCAACCGTCCAGCCGACCCCCGTGTCCTCTTCCTTCCTCATATTATCGAACTTTGTTACAATCTATAACAGCAGCAGCAGTAACAGCAGCAGCAGTAACAGCAATGACATCAGAAGCAGTAACATCAATAACAGCAGCAGCATTAAAAGCAATAGCAGGAGCATTAACAACAGCATCAGTAACATTAGAAACACTAACAACAATAGTAGTAACAGCAATACAGCATTCATCCCACCACACCTGTCCCTAACTTTACCCTTAAACTTAACCACACCACCACACCTGTCCCTAACTTTACCCTTAAACTCACCCATACCACCACACCTGTCACTAACTTTACCCTTAAACTCACCCATACCACCACACCTGCCCCTAACTTTACCCTTAAACAAACCCATACCACCACACCTGTCCCTAACTTTACCCTTAAACTCACCCATACCACCACACCTGTCCCTAACTTTACCCTTAAACTCACCCATACCACCACACCTGTCCCTAACTTTACCCTTAAACTCACCCATCCCACCACACCTGTCCCTAACGTTACCCTTAAACTCACCCACACCACCACACCTGTCTCTAACGTTACCCTTAAACTCACCCATACCACCACACCTGTCTCTAACGTTACCCTTAAACTCACCCATACCACCACACCTGTCCCTAACTTTACCCTTAAACTCACCCATACCACCACACCTGTCTCTAACGTTACCCTTAAACTTACCCATACCACCACACCTGTCTCTAACGTTACCCTTAAACTCACCATACCACCACACCTGTCTCTAACGTTACCCTTAAACTCACCCATACAACCACACCTGTCTCTAACTTTACCCTTAAACTCACCCATACCACCACACCTGTCTCTAACTTTACCCTTAAACTCACCCATACCACCACACCTGTCCCTAACTTTACCCTTAAACTCACCCATACCCCCACACCTGTCCCTAACTTTACCCTTAAACTCACCCATACCACCACACCTGTCTCTAACTTTACCCTTAAACTCACCCATACCACCACACCTGTCTCTAACTTTACCCTTAAACTCACCCATACCACCACACCTGTCCCTAACTTTACCCTTAAACTTAACCATACCACCACACCCGTCCCTAACTTTACCCTTAAACTTAACCATACCACCACACCCATCTCTAACTTTACCCTTAAACTCACCCATACCACCACACCTGTCTCTAACTTTACCCTTAAACTCACCCATACAACCACACCTGTCTCTAACTTTACCCTTAAACTCACCCATACCACCACACCTGTCCCTAACTTTACCCTTAAACTCACCCATCCCACCACACCTGTCTCTAACTTTACCCTTAAACTCACCCATACCACCACACCTGTCCCTAACTTTACCCTTAAACTCACCCATACCACCACACCCGTCTCTAACTTTACCCTTAAACTCACCCATACCGCCACACCTGTCTCTAACTTTACCCTTAAACTCACCAATATCACCACACCTGTCCTTAACTTTACCCTTAAACTCGCCCATACCACCACACCAGTCTCTAACTTTACCCTTAAACTAACCCATCCCACCACACCTGTCCCTAACTTTACCCTTAAACTTACCCATACCACCACACCTGTCTCTAACTTTACCCTTTAACTTACCCATACCACCACACCTGTCCCTAACTTTACCCTTAAACTCACCCACACCACCACACCTGTCATAACCAATGTGACTCTGTCGTAGAGTTGAGAAATTACCGTATAGACAGGAGGAGACACTCAGGAGCAATCTTTTACTGTCCATGCGTTGGGGGGACATGGAGACATAAAGTCTGATAAAGTCAAGGGCGAAGAATGAGGAGAAGCCCATAGTGAGACAAAAGCAAAGGGACAAAACATTTACACAACGTGATTAAGATTTCACTTTCCACATTTACTAGAAGACCTAAAACTGTCAGACAGGTTGCTCACGTCACATCTACGTCGTCAAGCTCAGTCTGAGGCTGCGCCGTTCGCTCAGCCATCCGGAAGTCAGTGCTTCTAATTGACTTCATTTTCCACCGTTGAAGTCTATGGGGTCGCTGTGTCCATTTCTTTTACTGTCTATGGTGGTCATGCAACGTAAGCAATGACGACGCACATCCGAGTGAACGAGACAGAGAGAAGTTTGTGAGTGAAGGGCATGATAAAAACGAACTGGAACGCGGCATATAAAAGGGGAACAAATCAGGCAGGTGATGAGGGAGAACAGGTGGAGCAAATAATCAATAAAGAGATAACAAGAAGGGCGGGGTCAGACAGAAGACAAGAGCATATTGCCCAAAATAACAAAACACCAACATGCTGACACAAGACAGGACACACGTGACTTACGCATCGTGGCTAAGGGTGCAGTCATATTTACCTTAATAGGGAGAAATTCTGTGAGCTAAATGCAGTCATCTCAATAGGAATCTGCATTATTTGGGGAATGCTTATGTGCAAAACAAAAACTTTCCCCACACGGATGCCGCATTGAATTTAAGTGTGGTGCATTTAAATGGTGCATTTTCATCATGTAAATCCATGACTGAGACCCAAATCATTTACATTTCTGCAGTACTGATTTATCAGACATTGTGCGTGAGATGCCTGAATAAAGTAAAGAAAAAAATCATTGACTGCCACACAACTACAAATCTGTTAGAAATATTCACTGCATCTCCCTCGGTATGCAAAGGGAGAATAGTCTTCAGGCGATTACTTTGTCATTCAGACAGAAACCACGAAATCTCGCCATGTTGTGTTGATCAAAACTATTGTGCCGTACCTGATCCTCAGAGACCCTGCAGACAGGCACCTGCTCAGATGATCACAAATAAAGCATGTTCAAACATCTCTGTCTCAAGACTAGGGCTTTTGTAGCTTATATTAACAAACACATGGATATGCCAGCACAAACGCAACAAAAACTAATTGACCAGCGACCAGATGGCCAGCTACACACCGGTCAAGTAAACAATCACACTCCTGTGCAATCAAGCCAAGGCAAGTTTCACTAATCTAAATGAGAACTTGTCCTTCAGATATAATGAGAATAAATATATCACATTGACAATAGTTTCATCAATATGCTTAAACATATTTTTTAAGAAATAAATGAATTTGTGTCATCAATAATGACATTACATTTCAAGCAGTTTGACTGTAATTCATCAGCATTTTGACATGCTTTAGTTCATCTAAAATTACTTTGAAAAGCTGTAATTATTGTACATATACACTTTTTTATGACCTCACATTAATTGAGAAACGTACTCGGTTACTTTCGTAACCTCGGTTCCCTGAGAGAGAGGAACGAGTATTACGTATGGGAAAAACTCCTTTTCTCGAGAATATGAAGCAAAACTTTAATAAAGGTATCCATGTAAAGCGCAGTGCCGCTGAACGGCCATAGCTCAGCGCGAGGAGCGCTCTGATTGGCCGGGCCACGGCAACTGCATGAACCTATGGTGAGGCGGCTGAGAGGAACGAGCCAATGGGGGGCGTTCCAGGAGCCCGCCGAAAAAGGGTGCTTATATTTGCATACAGGAGGCTATATAAAGCCCTAATTTCGCCATAGGTGTCAGGTTTTTAGATCGACTGAAGCGATACCTGAGAAGCATAAACACGGCACGGAACGTAATACTCGTTCCTCTCTCTCAGGGAACCGAGGTTACGAAAGTAACCGAGTACGTTCCCTTTCGAGAGAGGTTCCTCGTATTACGTATGGGAACACAATGTAAAGCGCCTGACCCAGTATGCCCAAAGCACATGTAAATAACCCCCGAGACACCGAAGAGGCGGCTATAAGGGGGATGAAGAACCGGAAGAGTCGGTTCGTTTGAACGGCTGATCGGACATAGTCGGATCTTATGATAAATGAAAAGTGCTTAAGGACTGATGTGTACAGGCCAAAACTAAAGGCAATCTGTTTACCAGGGTCAAGATAGAGCCTAGATGGAGAGAAGCCCTGCTTGTAGAGCTGGAACCTCCAATTTATAGAATCTGATAAAAGTGGACGGAGAGGCCCAGCCTGCCGCCGCACAGATATCTTCCAAAGAAATGCCACACGACCAAGCCCAAGATGAGGCCATGCCTCTAGTGGAGTGGGCTTTAACGCCTATAGGGCAAGTCAGGTTTTTAGACTCATATGCCAGCGAGATAGCGTCCACTATCCAGTGTGAGAGTCTTTGCTTCGTGACAGCACAACCTTTAGTGCGGCCGCCGAAGCAGACAAACAGCTGGTCCGACTGCCCGAAGGGGGAGGAGCGCTCCAGATACAGTCTCAAAGCTCTGACCGGGCAGAGTAGATTCGCGTCCTGTTCACCCTGAGATGCGGGTAAAGGAAGCAGAGTAATAACCTGTGCTCTAAAAGGGGTAGAAAGCACTTTGGGTATAAAACCATGTCTCGGTTTAAGAACAACTTTGGAGTTGTTGGGCCCGAACTCGAGACAGGACGGACTCACTGAGAGTGCGTGTAAGTCACTCACACGTTTAACCGAGGCCAGAGCCAGCAGAAACGCAGTTTTGAGTGATAAAAGCTTTATGGTCGCGGTCTGGAGAGGCTCGAAGGGGGGACCCTTCATAGCGTCTAGAACCACCGCGAGGTCCCAAATAGGGACCGAAGGGGGGCGAGGGGGGTTCAATCTCCTGGCCCCTTTAAGAAAACGTACAATGAGCTCACTTTTCCCTAGTGAATGTCCCGCGACCTGAGCGTGGTTAGCTGCTATGGCGGCGACATAAACTTTGAGCGTGGAGGGGGAACGACCCGCGTCCAGTAGCTCTTGGAGAAAAGCGAGCACTTCTGTTGTTTCGCATGAGCGTGCGTCGATATTTCGGACGGCACACCAGTTAGAAAACACTGACCACTTCAGAGTATAGAGCCGCCTCGTCGAGGGGGCTCTAGCTTCCGCTATGGTGTTCATAACTCTGTCAGAGAGGTTTCCCGATACCAGTTGATGGGCCATACGTGGAGGGCACATAGTTCGGGACTGGGATGCCAGATCCCCCCCTTCGCCTGCGTGAGGAGGTCTTTCCTCAGCGGAATGGGCCATGGGGCTGTGTCTGACAGCTGGATCAGATCGGAGAACCACGTACGGTTCCTCCAGAGCGGGGCTATTAACAGCACCGCGGATGCTGTCTCCCTGATTTTCTTGATGGTTTGTGGTAGCATCGCGATCGGGGGGAAAGCATACAGCGGGAGACTGGGCCAGACATGGGCCAGGGCATCCCTGCGTTTGGAGAAAAATATTGGGCAGTGAGTGTTGTCTTCTGAGGCGAAGAGATCCACTTTCGCTCTGCCGAAGGTGTTCCAAATTAAGAGAACCGTTTGCGGGTGAAGAGACCATTCCCCTGGGGGAATGGTTCTCCTGGATAACATATCCGGACCCACATTCAGAATACCTGGCACGTGAGCCGCCCTCAGGGAGCTCAGGTTGTGCTCTGCCCATAAAAGGAGATGCTTCGCCATGCGGTGAAGGGAATATGATCTCAGGCCACCCTGGCGGTTTATGTACGCTACCACCGACATGTTGTCTGAACGAACCAAGATGTGGTGGTTCTTTATATGTGGAAGGAAAGCTCTCAGCGATAAGGCGACCGCTTTCATCTCTAGACAGTTTATGTGCAGCCGCTTTTCTGTTTCTGCCCACAGGCCAGAGATCGGCTTGCCCTCGTGCAGGGCTCCCCACCCCCGAGTGGAGGCATCTGTCGAGACCACTTTCAACTTCGTAACTGTGCCCATAAGCACGCCCCTCCGATACCACTCTGTCCTCGTCCAAGGAGCCAAAGTTTTGACAACGCTGTGGCTCACTCTGACGGGAAAACGGCCCCATTTCCATGCATAAGGAGGGACACGGGCGCGTAGTGTTTCAAAAAAAAAAAAAAAGTGTTTCAGGGGAACGCGAAAGTGTTTCAGGGGAACGCGAGTTCCGGCTTTGAATGAAGTCGCCATGTTCTGGACGGATAGCGCGCGCTGTGTCGTTAGCCGCGCGTTCATGAGTCTCGAGTCTAGAACAATGCCCAGAAAAGATATCTTTTGAGTGGGTGACATCGAGCTCTTGGCGATATTGATCCTGAGACCCAAACAGTCTAAATGGTTGAGGAGCCAGGATCTGTGTGTTAGTAGTGCTGCTCGAGACTGGGCTATCACTAGCCAGTCGTCGAGGTAGTTGAGCACCCGCATCCCTTTCAGCCTGAGCGGGGCTAATGCCGCGTCCATACATTTCGTAAACGTGCGGGGCGCCAGGGATAAGCCGAATGGCAGGACCGTGTACTGATAAGCCTGCCCCTCGAAGGCGAATCTCAAGAATGGCCTGTGGTGGGGGGCTACCTGCACATGAAAGTATGCATCTTTCAGATCTATCGTGAAAAACCAGTCCCCAGGGCGAATGTGCGCGAGGATCTGTTTCACCGTTAGCATTTTGAACGAGCGAGTCATTAGAGCTTTGTTCAAATGCCTTAGATCTAGGATGGGCCTGAGCTCTCCGTCCTTCTTCGGAACGAGAAAGTATCGGCTGTAGAAGCCCGACTCGCTTTTGAAAGGGGGGACAGGCTCCACCGCTCCCTTCTCTACCAGTTTCAAAATCTCGGTGCGAAGCACGTGACTGACGCTGCTTCTCACCGAGATCTCGACCACGGCGCGAAAGCGCGGGGGCCTGCGAACGAACTGTAGCGAGTAGCCCCTTTTTACTATGTTCATTACCCAATTTGATACCCCGGGCATGGCTTGCCAGGCCTGAGCCCGACACGATAGCGGCTGGAGCCGGCGCGGATAAGGGTCGCCTACTAGAGGGAACTCGGTAGCGCTGCCATTTTGTGCTTGAGACATAGAGGGGGTAGTGCTTATGTGTGGCGGCGTGCACTGTGGAGTGGGCGCCGGGACATTTATAGCATGGGTGGGAGGGGTGAATGAGTGTAGGAGTGCAGACTGATGTGTGGGCACATTTACTACAGAGAAAAAGCTCTTTTTGAGATTTATTTGGGTCGCCGTGATAACGGCGTTTGTGTGCAGGCGAGTGCGTTTGACAACGGGCTCGTTGGCTGCTAAACTGAGGTCGGCAGTCACCTGGGTGCAGGGAACTGGGAGACCGGGAGGGAGAGATGGGGGTCCGGCCGAGGCGAGACCTGACCATCTCCTTTTTATCCCTGCGGCTAGGACGGCTTCGGAGGCTCGGGGTTCAACACAAGCCTGGGTCGAGGTCCCCGGCGTTCAGGCCGACTGCTGCGGTTCGCGGAGCGGGAACGTTGGCGCGGTCCAGAAGAGGAGCGAGGCCGGGAAGGTGGCTCTGCCGGCTTAGCGGGTTGAGAAGGCGGGGGTCTACCTCGAGAGCGTCCCTGGCCTGAAGACGAGCTGGAGCGCTTAGGCAGGAAATGCCTCATAGCCTGCGAAGCCTTTTGCGCTTCAGTGAAACGCTCCGCGAAACCCACGACTGACGGGCCGAAGAGACCGGTAGTGGAGATGGGGGCGTCCAAAAAGGAGGCTTTATCCGCGTCCTTCATCTCGGTCAAATTCAGCCAAAGGTGCCTCTCTAAGACCGTCAGGTTAGCCATATTTTTCCCGATGGCTTGAGCAGTGTCTTTAGTGGCGCGAAGGGCCAAGTCCGTCGCGCTGCGGAGGTCCTTCAAAACCTCGGAGTCGGGGACAGACTCATCCAAGGAGCGGAGAAGTCTGGCCTGGAACACCTGAAGGACAGCCATGGTGTGAAGGGCCGCGGAAGCCTGGCCAGCGGAGGCATATGCCCGGCCAGCGAGAGCAGAAGTGGTGCGGCAGGGCTTGGAGGTGCTGAGCCCTGGACTGCCATCCTCCGGAGGAGGAGGGCGGGCAGAGGTGCGCGGCGACAGCCTCC